>NC_057808.1:344703289-344707378 GCF_018294505.1 Triticum aestivum | reverse complement strand
CCCCTGGGAACAGTCCGAGCTTATCCGCAAGCCGTCGGCACGCGCTCGTCGCCGCCACGTAGTCCTGCAACCACAGAAAAATGGTCGCCGGCGATCTTATCCTCGGCCACCGCGGGAGCCGGCCTCGAGCGCCTATATAAGGGGACCCCGAGCTCAACCGAACACTCAAGCAACCCCAGGCCACCTCCATAGTTCTCCCGCAGCCAGCAATCGTCGGGGAGGGGCTTTCTTCCTCGTCTCCGGCCAGTTCGGTCGTCGTCGCAATCCCGCGCCATTCGTCGCCGCCAGGCCCTCCCCTGCCAATCCAACGCCACCAAGAACTTCCCCGTAGTCATACGGAGCTGCCTAGCGCCTCAGCTTCGACCTAGGACCACCAGAGCCCAAAGTCAACTCTGCTCCCGAACCACCGTCCGCCGCGAAGCTCGCCGCCGGTGACCTCCTCCGTCCCCGCCTGCCTAGCGCCCACCGGGAGGACCGCCCCGGCCTGGTGGATCCATCCTGCCCTCGGGACCCCTTGAGGGGCCACCGTTCGTCGCCGGCGATCGCCGGAGCCCCGCCCCGTTCGGGCGGAGAGAAAGGAGGGAGAGGAAGAACGGTCAAACCTGACCAGTGGCCCCCTGGACCCACTGTCAGCGACCCGCGTGCCCGCCCTCTCTGTTTGAGTGAAAGCGCAAAGATTTGGAGTACGTCACCTCTGCTTTGAAAACGTATTTTCCCCGAAGCGCTTTCCTTTTTCTGATTTTATTAAAACAGAGATTTGACCAGACTTTGACCAGCTATAACTTTTAAAATAAAACTCCAAATGGGTTGATTCTTTTTCCTACCTCTCCCAACATTCACCTAGTTTATTCTAAGATTTATTTCAAAAATAATTGAGACAACTTTTTGCACTATGTTTGAAATATTTGTTATTTGGATATTTTGCAAAATAGGATTTTGGAGGGAAGGGAAAAGCTTCCAAAAAGTGCATCCCTTGCATACTCTTGAAGGCAAGCATTTCTGGACTCTGGCATAATATTTTGTTGTGGTGTTCTGATAAGATTACAACACCATTTGACTTGGAGTATGCGTTATCTTTATGTAACGATAAAGTCTCGTGCATGAGTACTCTCTTGGGAGTTGTTTTGTGGTCAGCAATGGATACGCTAGTGTTTTGGATCATCCTCGTGAGTCCCTCATGCATACCGGTAGGAAACCGGGAAATTCATGGTCTTGGGTAGACACGAGCTTGTCCTTAGTCCCTCATCGAGACGAGTATGTCCGGTATGGCATGGTGAGGTTTGATGAGTGGTGATTTATTCCACTATTGGTAATATTGTTGGAGGATACTTGGACCACCTGAGTCGGTCATAGGCCGAGTCTTGATCAGTAGCTTCCCTATTTGTTGGTACCACCACTTGTGCCTGTCACAGACAGGGTATGGTTCAGTAAGTTGTTAACCCCTTACCAAAGCACACACCGTACAGAGAGGCCATGGTGGAAGATACCGGAGGCCTCCGGTAGGCATGCCACCTGGTCCGGGGGCATGGGTGTTTCCGGTTGGAGCCGAGGGGGGTAGCTCCCCTAGTGTGCGCGCGTTATAAATTTTGTGATCCCATGCTACGTCGAGGTTGTAGCCTCCCCACTTAGAGTTTTGCTTGACAGATGTCGTCGGTGATTCCAGACATCAGTGAGTTAAGCTGGTGTGTGCAGGTCGGGCGTGTTTTCAATTAAAAGGCCATAGGCGCAATTAGTCCCAATGGACTAAATAAATCCGTTACTCGTGGGAAAATAGTACTCCCTCTGCAGAGGGTATATCCTGTTGGATAGCCATGTTCATAAGTAAGGACCACAGTCTGAGTTGAATCTAGTAACGGTATTCGGATGGAGAACGACTTAGCTGGGACTCAGCGACGGTCTTCGGATGGAGAAACGACTAGACTAGATTTTTTTTATATGACCTGTGACATCTGAGGATCATGTTTTAATTTTGTTATTAATATGGACTAACCATTTACATTATGTATTTTATTGAGTATCCCTGGGATGGTTCTACCTCCTGGATATTCACTGTAATTGTTCTGTTATAAGCCCTTTCTGTGGTGTCGCTCAGACGCCCGACTGCGGCATGCTTGCTGTTTATTTATTCTTTTATAAGCCCTTTATGCGATGTCGCTCAGACGTCCGACTGTGGCACGCACTGTCTTTCTTTTTCTGTTATGAGCCCTTTATGTGGTGTCGCCCCGACGCCCGACTGCGGCATTAATATTCTTGCATTTTCCTCTCGAGGAGTCATTCAGACCCTCGTTTGGCACCGGCATTATTATTCTTGCAGTTCCTCTCGAGGAGTCATCCAGACCCTCGCTCAGTGCATTTCTGTTAGTTCCGTATTGCACGTCCATTTTTCTCTCTGCACGCGTGCATCCCCATATTTCTGTTTACTTCATGGCAGACTTATCATCATAAATGTTTCGGAGTATGATTATCTCCCGTTATATTATGCCCATGCTCTTAATGTTTGCGAGTACATTCAAACGTACTCACTGGCTTGTCCCTGGCTATTGTCTTGGCCAGATTTTCGCGCATGGAGACAAGCATCGCGGTGAAAGCCTCGGAACCTACGTGTTGACGATAGTAGCCGTGCGAAGATAGGAGTTATCCTGGCCAGCTGTTCTTGTGGGAAATGGAGTCCCATAGACGCAGATGTATCCAACCGCTTCCGCCCTCAACCATTAGAAATCAAATGTTGTACTCCTAGGCCACAATGGTCTTGTACTATATATTTTTGTACCTTGCTTGGAATTCTTGTATCGAGTTGGTGTCTCATCAGCTAACAGTAATCCTGGGGCTGGTGAGCACAAAGACCGTTTTCTGGGAATTTATTATCCCCAAAATTCTGGTCGTGACAGACTTGGTATCAGAGCCAGGCTGACCATTGGCTAATCCTATCTTAGCCAGGTCAATAAGCCTAGGTTAACCAAACCACCAGACCTTAGCCTAGCCTCGGTCAAGCTTCCCGCGTAAGATAGCTCCATAGTGACCCGACGCCTTTCGGCGGACGGTGCCCAACCTATCAGCCTATCCCGTCGATCACGCGCCAGTGCCCAAACTAAACAGATGGCATTGACACAAAGCATGTCTAAACTAAGCAGATGACATCTTTAATGTATACAGTAAGCAATGCAAGGCACCACATGCATGATATTACCAACATCAGCATGCCAAGTTAGAGCGAAGACCTCATGTGGTAAATAGGAGTGGTCTTATCCTTCTGAATCCCCCTCAGAACAGTTATCTTCCTCTTGATTACGATCCGAAATGGGTGGAGGGGGGCTGCCTTTGCGCCCACCATGGAACGACGTCTGCATGAAATTTTATTGCCACGCAAGGCTCGTCTCTTTTGCTCTACATGATCAGTTCCATTGTGTACAATAACTGGCATGCATAGGAATAAAACATAGTGAGATTATGTAAGGAGTGCATGCACAAATCCAGAGTGATGGTAGCAAACTGTGGATAGACCCAAAACCAATGATAGCAGGCAGATAATAGCTTTAGTTAAAAAATACAGATAATGGCTCCTTTAATGTTTGTTTGCACCCAACATGAAACTCATAGTAGACACCGGAGATTAACCACAAACTGCTAGATGTAAAATACATCAGCCACTCATCTCTGAACTTAACTGTCAAAACTGAATTTAACTGTCGAAACTGAACTTAACTGTTGAAACTGAACTTAACTGTCGAAACTGAATTTTGCTGTCGAAACTGAACGCACTAGCAAGGTGAGGCTACACGTCGGTCGACTGACTTTTTCATCTCTTGTCAGTCGATTTTGCAGCCGTTGGATACGAAATCAAGGGTATGCGGTTCATCTTCAACCTCCACCCCCCTGAGCCGCCATCCACCACCAGCCAAACAGTAGCCCCCCGCCGCCCGCGGCCGGCAGTGTGCCGCCCCGCCCACCCCGAAAACACACCCCACCGCCGGTCCGCCGCCGCCCTGGCCATCCCTCTAGGCCCCCCCGTGCCGAGCTTTTTCTCCGGCGATCCCCACGCCACCGCCCCACCACCGCCGGCGACCACCGCCCCCATCCTGAACCCTAAGA
>NC_057808.1:344702479-344703279 GCF_018294505.1 Triticum aestivum | reverse complement strand
GGGGGGCTGCCTTTGCGCCCACCATGGAACGACGTCTGCATGAAATTTTATTGCCACGCAAGGCTCGTCTCTTTTGCTCTACATGATCAGTTCCATTGTGTACAATAACTGGCATGCATAGGAATAAAACATAGTGAGATTATGTAAGGAGTGCATGCACAAATCCAGAGTGATGGTAGCAAACTGTGGATAGACCCAAAACCAATGATAGCAGGCAGATAATAGCTTTAGTTAAAAAATACAGATAATGGCTCCTTTAATGTTTGTTTGCACCCAACATGAAACTCATAGTAGACACCGGAGATTAACCACAAACTGCTAGATGTAAAATACATCAGCCACTCATCTCTGAACTTAACTGTCGAAACTGAATTTAACTGTCGAAACTGAACTTAACTGTTGAAACTGAACTTAACTGTCGAAACTGAATTTTGCTGTCGAAACTGAACGCACTAGCAAGGTGAGGCTACACGTCGGTCGACTGACTTTTTCATCTCTTGTCAGTCGATTTTGCAGCCGTTGGATACGAAATCAAGGGTATGCGGTTCATCTTCAACCTCCACCCCCCTGAGCCGCCATCCACCACCAGCCAAACAGTAGCCCCCCGCCGCCCGCGGCCGGCAGTGTGCCGCCCCGCCCGCCCCGAAAACACACCCCACCGCCGGTCCGCCGCCGCCCTGGCCATCCCTCTAGGCCCCCCCGTGCCGAGCTTTTTCTCCGGCGATCCCCACGCCACCGCCCCACCACCGCCGGCGACCACCGCCCCCATCCTGAACCCTAAGATAGATAGTGGGGTACCT
>NC_057808.1:344687284-344702061 GCF_018294505.1 Triticum aestivum | reverse complement strand
GATTCAGTCGACTGAAGTGTAGCTAAATCGGAGCAGCATCGCAAGCAAGAGCAAGAGCGAGAGCAGCAGCGCGAGCAAGAGCAATAGCAAGAGCAGACTAGCCAGGGGACCGAGAGCAAGAGAAGAGCAGCAGCGCGAGCGAGAGCTAAAGCAGCAGCAGCTCCTACTGATGTGGACGTCGCCGCCGAGGGAGCGACGCCGCCGTGGATGGAGCCGTGCCGTGTCGGCTCGGGACCGAGCGCCAGCAGCACCGTGAGATCGAATCAAGAAGAAAATGCGGCGATTAGTGTACAACCTCTTTGGTGGCGCCGATTAGGCCGTAGCTTCATCTGAGGAAACGGTGATGATGATGCTCTTCCGGTGGTGCAGGTGAAGACGGCGTTGTGGAATGGAGGTGGCGCGAAAAATGAGGGGAACGTCGGGGCAGCTCCTTGGAGGTGGAGGACGGGGTGGCTGAACCGGCGGGACGATGAGATCGACGATGGATCCTCATCCGGTACGGTGGATGAGGGACGTCGAGGTGTTGCTGTGGACGACGTCGTCGGGGAAGAGGCTCCGGCTGGGTGGCGGACGGAGCAGGGTGTGGGGTTTCATCGCGGGTTTTCGCGGCCTCGGTGTATGAATGGGTGGGCGGATGGGATGGCAGTGGGCAACCATGGCTTAGAGATGCGCTTGTCCGAAATGTGGGGTAAGTTATGAAAGTACCCCCACCGATTTGAGGCGGTTCTTTCGGTTCAGGGGTACCACGGGCATTTCGCGTGTCGGGATTTCTCAGGAGGTGGGAGTTTTCGCGCGCGTTGTAATTTCGGAATAGCAAGGCGCGGGTTGAGATGGAGGGAGTTGTCGGAGCACAACGAGACAAAGATATATCTTAAATATTTCGGGCTAACAAGGCGTGGGTTGAAGAGGCGGGAGTTTCGCAGCACGATAGACAGAGACGCTAGCTTGAATATTCGGCATAACAAGGCGCGGGTTGAAATTTCGGAAGAACAAGCTTAACGTGACCAAAAAAAGACAATTTGCACCTCAACACGCACAACACACACACAAACACCATTTAGACTAGAGTAAGGTACACGTGCATTGCACGCATGAGATTTGGCAACCAAATTATGAATAAATACCACATTATAGCATGCAAGCTTTGAGTCATATATGCATGATGTAGATGTTCGTTTAATTCTTATAGTTCGTTTCATTCAAAATCATCTAGTTTTTATACGAAAGCTAATCTATTTTAAGATTCATGGAATTGTGCGTCGTAAGACATAAAGTAAAAAACAAATAATGGCAAATCATGTAGAAAAACATTTGGGCAATTCTGATACGGAAGATTCTAGAACAAATAAGAAGTGCTTGTGTTTTGATGTTTGTGCATTATGCTTAAGTTCAACCATGGAGTCTTCTAGATTATACATGTGGCGAAATCTAGTGGAATCTAGATGACATCCAATGGCCAGTAGTGCTCAAATTTGCCATCTTTGGACCATCGGATTTGCCTCATCCAACGACCATCTTTCAAAGTTAAAGTTACCCGCACAAAATATAAAAAAATATAAAATATAATATATATATATAGGGGTATAGATATAGATATGTGATGCGAAAGCCGCCCATCATCTCCAATTAGAATAGTGTGTCCATGCACGGATGCGACGTGGCCAAATGATGTCTGCCATCGGTATCTCAAATTCAAATCAGTCTGACCTTGTTCAATGTGTATACATTACAACATGCTCGTTTCCAAACCACACCGCGCAGATCTCCGTTATACTCATGCATGCATGGGTTTCAAACATCGGGATCTCTTATTCAAATATTTGAATTCAACTTTACATTGATTTTGACCTCACCTATTCTTTTACACCCACACAGTAGTCTTCTCTTTATAATTGTACCACTAACTTTCTCTCGTGCATGCATGCACACACACTACCAGTCGGCATTATCCATCGCACGCATGCAATCTTTTTCTTCAGGTCGGTCTCCCATGAAGGCACACACCCACACACATCCCCCTCTCCATCATATCGGGCATTCTTTATCTCTCACGCGTGCATGCGCAATGATTGATGTTCCTCTATGTATGTGTGTATATAGCTAGGTCTTCCATAGTTTTCCACACAAACCGATCAATCGATATATCCAGTGAGGTCTCACCCTCTTTCCCACGTCCACATCGATCAATCTATACCTCTCTATATAGGATTAACATATATAGCTAATACACCCACATTAATTATATATCCAATGTCCCCCTCTCATCATCCATGCCTTCTGCTTCATCTCTCAGGCACGTGCACAATGGCGAAGACAGGGGGCAGTAAGGGCCCTGCCCCCCTCCCCCCTAACATCACTATATATCGAGGCTAATATGAATGTGATCATTAGACAATTGCTGCTAAAAATGGTTTAAGTTCATGAATTGACCCTCCTCGTAAAGGATTAGCAATGCTTGGCCCCCTAGCTCATTTAGTTTTCATGGCTCCGCCACTGCGCGCAACAGCGCACGTGTTCGCCCCCTCTCCCTAAATATTGATCTCGCACTTGTGCATTCCTTCATAGTCTCCCTCCACTCGGCACCTCGCACCATCTTCTAGCCCCCCACCGGATTTTGCCACATGTACAATCTAGCAGACTCCATGGTTGAACTTAAGCATAATGCACAAACCTCAAAACAACAGTGGTTCTCTTTTGTTCTAGAATCTTCCGTATCATAACTGCCCAAACTTTTTTTCTAGTTGAATTGCCATTATTTGTTTTTACTTTATGCTTTACAACGCACAATTCCATGAATCATAAAATAGATTAAGGGCTTCTTTGATTCAAAGGATTCTCAAAGGAATTTTGGAGGATTCTAATCATTAGGTATTTTTCCTATCTTGGTTGTTTGATTGGTAGGATTGTAAACCATAGGAATTTTTCCATATGATTCATTTGCACTACATTTCATAGGAAACATCCCATCCACTCAAACCTCTTTGAAAGAATTCTGCGTTTTTTCTATGCACAATCAAACACTCGTACAATCCTGTAGGATTCAAGACGACATTCCACTATAATCCCATGCTTTTCCTATTCTCGCGTCTTAGCTTTTTTATAAAAACTAATTGATTTTGAATGAGATGAACTATAAGAATTAAACGAAGGGCTACATCAGGCATATGACTCAGAGCTTACATGCTATAGTGTGGTATTTATTCATAATTTGGTTGCAAAATCTGATGCGTGCAATGCACATGTACCTTACTAGTACTTCGAGTATGTGCAAAACACGTAAATTAGAATACCAATGGCACGCTACACGGTGTCTCTTTTACAGTTCGTGAAGCCACGTGGCACATGTGGAGGCGTTGTCGCGACCTCCTTGCGTGGATTGATCACAGTGACGTGCTGCTGGTTCCAGAAGAATGTACTCGTCCTCCTTGAGCCATACTGGCGGTACATGCACGAAGCGAAGATGTGCACGCACGCCACGCACGCACACGCGGGTACACGGGCGGACGCTATTTTGTACCAAGATCCACCCCATGTGATAATTTGACGCATGTAAAGTCGTTCACTTCATTGATGGTCAATTAATACAGCGCATGCAAATTAAGTGGACGTGAGGGCGGAAGAAAGACATTATTACTCCACTGCGCGCATGCGAGTAGTTAAATCGTGGGTTCCTAGTAGTACTTCCATTGGTCTCCTTCGTATTTTGTGCCAATTTTTGACAGTAACATAATATTTACGCATTTGAGCAGTGTAGTACTTGAAATTTATGTTCCCCTAAACTCATCGGGAGCCGTTTCGGGCCTCGAAACCAAAACCATCAATTAATCTTTACCTTATTCCCATCACATTCGAAAGCCTGCTCACACCTACTAGTACGTACCAAACCTGAACGTGTTCCCACTATGCAGGTATTAGTACTAGTGCTAGTACTTAGGTTATAAAAAGGGGAACTACCTAACCGAAAAGTACTCTACCTTTCCTCCTCATAAGTGCTTCTTCTTCGTCCGTCGTTGCCATGGCCGGTGAGCAGAGCTCTAGGTCGAGAACTACTCGTAACAAGGGAGCGGCAACCAAGGCTGCGGGAAAAAAAGAGGGCTCGCCGCCACGCAGAGACCTCGAAAGATCTCTCACGGGCAGGCGATGGCTCCCAGGAGCGCCCTAGCCGTGGAGGCGAACATGCCGAACCGGCGGAGCTGGAGTCGTTATCCCTCGACGGCATGCCCGATCAGCTCAATAAGCAGAAGGAGTTCATCCAAGGCTTGATGGATTTGCTGAAGGAAAGCCTCGACGACATGCCCGTTGAGCTCAATCAGCAGGGGGAGTTGACCGCCGGCTTGGTGATGCTGCTGAAGAAGAGCATTGCCTCGGAGAAGAAGGCGACCGGCGAAATCCTGCGACTTCAGGAGGACAAGGCGAAGCTCTGCCATGAGATCGACATGTTGAAGGAGAAGAACGCCGGCTGGAAGAAGCTGCATGAGAATAGTTGTTCCTCGATGAAGATGCAGCAGGCCCTCGTCATGGAACAAAAGGAGGAGTTGGCGAAGCTCCGCATCGAGCACCCGGCTGCTGTCAAGGTACGTAATGCGGCTGTGGAATAGATGATGAAGGCTCGCGTCGAGAAATCATGGAGTCGGAGGAGACGCGCAAGGAGATGGAGGTCGTGGAGGCGATGAAGAAGCAGTTACGACTCCGCGGCGAATTAGATCATTTGGGGTGATAATCTTCCTTCTTCTTTTGCTCCTGTGTTTCATCTTTTGCTTCGGGTGTTTCGCCGCATGTGTCACGTTCTCTGCGAGGCATGAATAGAACAATGGTTTTTTCTAGGGAATGAATAGAACAATGCTAACAATGAGATGACTAGCAAATTAGATCATTTCTTATCGCCATATGGCACTAGGCTGCCGTGTTTCGTGCTCCTCCGTCGCAGTACTACTCTAGTGGAAAACTTGAGTATACCGCACGGCTCTTTGCTCCTCCTCAATCAGGTCGTCGGTGCATTTATACGAGTAGTCAAATCACAAGGCCCCGCCTTCCAGCAGTAATGAGCGTCAAATCACAAAGGCCCTCGCCTCTCGTGAAACCGACCAAGCTAGACTGCCCCGCCCTCTAGCCTTTTAAAAAATGTATACTTTTGTACAGCAGTAGTATCGATGGATTGCGTCATGGAGCAAAACTTGAAATTAAAAAAAAGGTGGTACATATAGAGAGCGCTCGTCGCCAAATTATGCATATAGTACTATAAAAAGGCTAGTCACAATAATGGTGTCCAGCACAACCCACCCCTCAAATAAAACTAAGAGGGTGCTTGGATACGTTTTAGTCCCATGACTAAAAGTAGTAGGACTAAAACATGCTAGCCTCACCCATGCTTGGATCCAAATACTAAAAAGGCTAAAATCAAGTTAATGAGCATTTATTATCCTCCAAACCCTCCAATCCAGAACTCGCCTGTGTTAAAGGAGAGGAGTTAAATGCGTAGAGAGAGGACTAATCGTTCTTATATTATGGACACAGGGAGTACTAGTATTTATTGCATTTGCCAAGGAGTGACCTCTTCCAATGAAATGGTGTTGCTAAGTTTGCTTCATTTAATTAGCTATAGACTCAAAATTGTCTTTTCACCTAGGTACATGCGCTTAGCACCGTTTCTTCCTTGGGTCACCAAACTAGTCTCTCTCTTCTTGATTAACTTGCCACATCAGACTTTATGCCTATGTGGCAAGCTTAAGCACCTGTAGGAGCAAGTAAAAACTAGTACAATAGTGCGCTTTACATGGCATTTTTGCATATGTGGAGGAAAGACAAGCAAGGAAAAAGTGGAGAAGTGGGCTCTCATGCAAGAGCCAGCCTCTACTACATGGTGGAGCATTGGGAGAGGCACCTGTATGGAGGTGGTCAGGAATCGGGAGACTCACGCCGGTCGTAGCACCGCAGTTAAAATGATAATGGCAAGTCAAATCACGGGGCCCCACCTGTCCAGCAGTAACTCGCTGTCAAATCACACAGCCCTACGTTTGCAGCAGCCTACTCCCTCGTCTTCTCGCGTCTTTGTCAAACCGACTAGGCGGAACTGCCCCGCCGCCTACCGCGTAGGAAAAGCCCCGCCCTCGACTTTAAATAGTATACAGTATACTAATTTTGTATCCATGGATTGCGCCCGCGCCATGGAGCAAAGCGTCTAGAAAACGGAGGTACACACGTACGGAGTATACAGCACGGCCGTCGCATTCGCGTCGCACCCCAGACGGTCGGTCGGTCTGGCACGCTGCTCTCCAAATGGAACGCGCGTCATATTCCGTTTGCACACACATGTGGGACGGCAATTGAGAACCGACCATAGGCACACTCCCCGGCCCCGCAAGTCGGGTGACTTAATAGAAGAGGGAGACGAGGGATTGTACTAGAGAAGTGTTGTACTACGTTGGTGCCTGGACGATCCCTGCAAGACACGGAAGATCAGTTCGTCCATGCATGTGACCAGACTCCAGCCGACACGCCTGGATTGGCTATCGTGTACATATCGTGCAGGCTGTGTTGTACATGGCTGTAGTTGTGGTGAGAAATCTAAAAAAAGGTTTCTTGTCATCTCGCAAAATTAGGTGTCATGTGCTTCGGATCACTGCGAGGGTTAAACAGCGACAACTGAGTTGGGCTAGTCATTGGGGGCACATGCACGAACAGTGACGACTCGGCTGCCATCTAGGTCAAGCCGGCTATGTTAATTAGGACATCTATCGACGGACCCCTTTTCTACGAGTTTATCTTTAATTTGAGCTTTGTTCCTCGTCTAGTTTGTCCGTCGGGATTCATGTTGTCTCCTTTGGGCAGTGAGGTTATGATTTCTTGTCATGTGGCATTTTTTCGTGTTATATGTTATAATCCGGCGCTTCAGATCAAAATGACGACAACTGCGCCTCCGGGCCACGTGCATGAAGACTTCTCGACAGTCATTGACGAGGTCAAGCCGGCTCCGGTAGACAAAAGAAAACTAGTACTACTCCACTATATAGGCAGGAGCCTCCGCGCTTGCTTGCTAGTGTTGCTCTCTTCACACTGTCTCGGCCTCCTAGATCTAAACACGACAGCGGTGGCCACACTCTCTCTCTCTCTCTCTGCTCACCGCTGGTCATAGATCCAGCCGGATCCTCTCCGCCGAGGAAGGTGAGAAGGTGCAACGTTCACGCGGTCGTCCTTCGCGACGACTCTTACCCACTGCTGGGCGCGTCCCGATCAGCCTGCCTTGCCGTTCTCTCCCAAGCACCGTTGGCGAGGGAGGGCCTCCGACCCCTTCTTCCTCGCTGCCGCAGTATGGGCAGATCCGGCCTCCCGCTGCCCACCTAGCGACATCCCGGCGACCATCAGGTATAACTTCCTTCGAAACCGGCCTTGCTCTACTTCCCGAGCTCCTGACGTCGCTGCATTTGTATCTTTTACTATTTCTCAGGCCCTCTCGTAGATAGGATCGATCGGCTGTTCGAAAACCACCTAATTTTTTTTACGTTTAAGAGGTAAAACTAGTTCATGCACTCGAATCTAGTACTACTTCGTTCAAACAAGGAAGAAAGGGGGTGGGGTGGGGGAGGATTTGTTACCTGAATCTAGGACTTGGTCGAAAGAGGAAATAATGGGGGCGAAAAGTAGCAGAGACTGGCTATCCAACTAGTCTCTAGGTCTAATAGGGAAATAAAGGGAAACGCAGTACAAACTCAATATAAACCCGATCTATTGGTTGAAAAAGGAAAGAAAGTGGGGACTGGGGGACAAGTCAACAGAGTAAGTCCAGCACTAGATTTGCTAGCCTCACACAGTATAAGGTGGCTATACCGAACAAAAATGGGACCAACCCAGATATCCTGTTCTGATGTTTGTTGCCCCGAGCCACTCTTATGTAATGCCACTGGTAAAATGTAGCAGTCGCACTGTTAAAAGTAAGGACACGTTAAACCGATGTTGTTTTCAATGTAATGCCTCCAGTAATATGAATCAATGGCACTTCTTTACATGTCCTGCCAAAATTTCCCATTAAGATAAGTTGGTTCTTTTCGTTAGAAATGCAACTGTCCTGGTCCGCCTACTCTCCCGTGCCCAAAGTAATGTCGTATTTAACGGTTGTCATAGTTAATCCTAATGCCCACACTAATATCTAGCAATGCCAGTGCTTTAGAAATTGCTACTGTCCTTGTAGGATTGCCATTCAGATAAGGAACATGCTTCTTTTCATTTGATGCATGTTACATCACTTGTTAGTCACCCTCCTTTCCACCTTTTTTGTGCAAACAGAGATATACATTTCACGCTCGATCTTAGTTGAACTGCACAAATGATATCCAAATTATAGTTGAGCATTCCAGGAGCTTCACAACCAACCGTGATGTTGCTCAATTTTATTGCAACTAATGAAGAAGAAGCTCTGTGGGTTTCGTTTTCTGATGGAAATGGAACCGGGGCTGGAGCCCTTTTCTTAAAAAAATTTGAAGAAGAGGCTGCTAGCTCACGGGACATTGCTTCATTTTAGGTAAACTGCACCAAAAGGTCCCATGAATTGAATCATCCATGTTGGTGACTGAAAGATCCAGCTTCAGCATCCCAGTCTAAGCACCCCCAGCCTCCATCCTTGCGACGCACGGTACACCTCGTTTGCCATCTGCTTGACCCTAGTGTCACTGATAAAATGAAGTAATAATACAGTTAAAATAGAGAGAGTGTCATCTCTATCATTTCATTTCCAATCTAGATAAAGAAAGCGCTTCTCTTTGTTAATGTATGTTTCATCAACTAGTCCCATTGCTAATGCTTAAGCGTTTCTGCAAACTGGGGTGCTTAATTTTAGTTGATATGTACAAAAATAGAGATTTGAATGTCTCAAGGCACCTCCTTGTACTACCGATGTACACTGATGTTCATCACTGGCACAAGGTGTATCTGGGAGACTTGGGATGATGTCCAGTATGAGGCGTACCGTATGAGGCGTCGCACGGCCCATCTCGCCCTCGCAGCATGGCATACTATGATACTATCGCAATATTTTCTTCTGTTTATTTTGTGTGTTTCATCAACTAGTGCCACTATAATGTAATCACACTTTTTCATTATCTATGCAAACAGGGTTATTCAGCTGCATTTTGGTGGAACTGCACAAATGTATGTATGGAACCGGCATATATGCAGAGTGCGAGGTGTGCCAAGTAAAAATTACCGACACCAACCACGCTGCATGCACGCATTGGCATCCACCAAAACCAGTGGGATGTGTGGCGCTCTCTGTGGACGGATCTTTCTCGGCAGCAAATCATCTAACCAAATACTAGTAGCTTATATTGGCAGTTTTCTAGGGAGTACTCTTTTCTGAAAGAAGCACCAATCTATTTTTCTTTATTTGTACACTGTGTCACAACTTTGACCGAAAGGTCCAGAGCTATTTTAGGCTGATTGGCGTAGTACTCGGAGACTGATTGTAAGCATGATTTTCATTAGCTGTCACACTGATTGTAAGCATGAGTAGGTGGAAGATTAGGTTAGTGCGAAGCTTACCTTAAACCCTACCGCCGCCGCTGAAATGAGGCGAGCGTCGAGGGAACCGTGGAGAACGGCAGGGAAGCGACGTCGCGCCATCCGGCCTCCTCTTGCGGTGGGAGAACGAATACTCCTGTGGCTCCGGCTGGCTCTGCACCCTCACGAACGGCACACCATACTCGATCGATTCGTTATCCTCTGGGTGCTCGACCTTCGACCTGTACGCCCACCACCTCCGTCTGACTGTCGCCTCGGGCGAATCTGTCTGCTCCATCGCCCAGAGGAGATACTCGATGAACTCGGAGGACTGCGGCGTGACTGCCGCCGAGGAGTACATGTACATCGCCGCCCTCATCGCCGCCGTCTCGCTCTTTCGCATACATTGCCACATGGCCCGCACCGTCCTCGAAATATCCCACTCATTGTCAAACCAACTAAGGATCTCCTTCAACCTGGCTAACTTTGCCTGGTCACCGCCGACGATCTGCCTGATTCGCTGCTGCATCCTCTCCAGAGATGTCCTTCTGAGTGGTCTGGTGCTAGCTTTGGAAGATGGGAGGAGAGACGGTGGTCTTGCAATAGAGAAGAGGGAGAGGCGAGACGGCGGTTTTGGAATGGAGATGATGGAGAGGAGAGGAGGTGGTTTTGCAATGGAGAAGATCAGAAGAGGGAGAGGCGAGGCGGTGGTTTTGGAATGGAGATGATGGAGAGGAGAGGAGGTGGTTTTGCAATGGAGAAGATCAGAAGAGGGAGAGACGAGACGGTGGTTTTGGAATGGAGATGATGGAGAGGAGATGAGGTGGTTTTGCAATGGAGAAGAGGGAGAGGAGCGTGCGGCAGCGACTTAGGATTGGACGAGAGGGCCGGCGCGCTGTGACTGCATCAAAATCAAAATCAATTTACCCTTCTATTAAGAAAGCGACCCCACATTAACTAGTCTCCCTTTTATTTTGGGTCATAATTGACCATGATTTTCGCACATAAAATATATGTTATACGTTGCAAAAATAATATAATTTGAAAGTACATTCAGATACGAACCAAACAATACAATTTTTGGTGACATGCATTCACATTTTGCTTGTCAAATACAGTACGTGGTCAAACTTTGACCCAAAATACGCAAAACAACAAAAAAAATACTTCCAAGACCAGTGCCGCTCTTCCGCTCTTCTCCTATTAAACCGCCGCCACTCCTCTCCTGTTCCAATCTAAATGCAGCGCCGCTCCTCTCCTCTTCCATTTCAAAACCACCGCCCCTCCTCTCCTGTTCCAGTCCAAAACCAGCGTCGCTCCTCTCCCGTTCTAGTCCAAAACCAGCGCTGCTCCTCTCCTCTTCCATTCAAAAACCACCGCCGGCGAGTGAAGGTGCTGTGGAGAAGTAGATCGATGGAGGAGTACAACCGATACGTGAGGATCACAGACGGCGAACCTGTGAAGCTAGCTAGGATGTTGGAGATACAGTCTTGGTTTGACAACAAGGACCAACTAGCGGCGATGGCGACATCCATGGCCAAATATCTGCAATAGAGCGAAAAGGCGGCGATACTCCTGGAGGAAGTCGCGCCGGAGTACATAGAGCTGCTCCTCTGGGCCATGGAGCAAATAGATTCACCGAATCCGATCGTGAGGGAGCGGTGGTGGGAGTATCGATCCCAGATGGAGCATCCACCAGAGATTGAAGGATCGAGCATCTACAGGGTGCCGTTTGTGAGGGTGTCCTGCCAGAGCGAGCCGGTGGAGTCTTCGTCGACCGAACCCAACTCCAAGAGGAGAAAAGCAGTTGGCCCGACGATGCTTCCCCGCCATCGTCTCCCTCGCCGTTCACATCGTCTCACGGGGCGGCTGTCTGCCGCCGAGGAATAGGAGGAGGCTGCCCCCCCCAGCCCAATAATCGGGCAGGTTGTGAATTGCCAGGAGGAGCTTAGGGTTGTGAGTATTTGCAGGTTGTGAATTGTGTTTTGTGTTGTGTATTTTGAGAGTACTTTCAGATATGAATGTCTTTTGAATTTCAGATTTGCAGTATTGAGCATATGAAGTATTTTATGAATTCTAGAGATCTATTTTTAGCACTTAAAAATGTAGTTTCATAGGAGTATAAAAGGGTAGACAATGTGATTCTTAGAGAAGAAACTGCAAGTTTTAGTTTCAGATAAGAAACTGCAAGTTCAGTTTCAGATAAGAAACTGCAACTTTCATAGGCAGAGCATTTATATTAACACGGCCTTTTCAAACAGGGTTAACATCATGTTGGAAGTTTTATTCATGGTCGAAAATGGAACTACCAGCCAGTTAACATCATGCTGATCAACATTCATGCATAGCACATCTTCATATGATGCACGGTCAAAATGCCCACACAATGTCGAGTGTGCGAAACACAGAGAAAACGAGGGACGAAGTTTTGGCAAGTGTTGGACGTGGTTTTGGGCTGCCCCGTCTAGGCTTCCATTTTTAACATGCGCAGCCCACGACCTCGGATGGGAGGTCCATAGGCCTGTTTGTATTTTCTTAGGGCCGTCATGTATCGACCGTCCTATGGACCTCCCATCTGAGGTTTTATTTTTGGCAGCCCAATTTATGTATTTTTTGAAGAAAACGCAGAGGTCTCTTCTATATAAGAATAGGAACACCAAGTCCAACTTATGTTTCCCTTCTAACTATATTATATATATTTAAATTATTTTATATGTTATTATATATTATTTTTATTGTCATCATATATTTAACAGATACTTACATATGTAAGAAAACAATATCCCACATCTTATTAACTTATAAAAATAATTTCTTAACAAATAAAATCCTGGATTATTTTGGCACGAAAATCTTAGTGATTGTGTACAAAAGCTTGGTAAGATTTAAGGACGAATGTAATAATATCACTTATTATTTAAATATATTTATAACAAAATGCTCAGCCCCTTTTTATTTTTTGATAACATTGCTGGCCCAACCCAACATTATAATTAGAATTAGCCCAGCAAAATCGTGTTTTTCGAGAAAGTGCAAATGGCCTGTAATTTTTTAGGAAATAAAATAAATGGGCCGCATGGACGCTACATTATTTGTTCACCCAGCCCAGCTAATGGCTGTAATTCAAAAAAAAGATCAAATTGACTGTAAATTCTACCGCGCAAAAAAAAGACTGTAAATTCTGAAAAAATGGGGTGAATACGTGCCACATTTTTGGAGGCTGAAATGTGGGCCAATAGGTCGAAGCCAACGCAAGTCCTTGTCAATTTAGTCAACAAATGATTCTGACATGTTAGCCGTTGGATTTACATCCAACGACCGGCATCCATCTTCAATCTCTCGTCTTCTTCCTCCAGCGCCGCCGGGACCACCTCCCGCCTCCTGCTGCTAGCAGCTCTGCTTAGCACGCTTCGCTATGAAGCGCTACTCCACCGTTGGCCAGGCCATCCCTCCACCCCTCCACACCTCCTGTTCTTCTCCATCGACTGCCGAACCACACCGCACTAGAACCAGTTAACCCTCGTACACCTCTCCGTCTGCGACTCTACTCCTGCGTCTTCCCATCTCCGGCTCGTTGCTGTCCGGGGCCTCACCGTCGTCCACCACCTTGGATGCGCTCGGCGCGGCGTGGTCAACGTGGTCAACGAACAACACCATCGGAAGTAGACTGTGCGTGGAGAGGCTGACAGCTGGGTCCATGGCCGCACACAAGGAAATGCCTCCTTATTACGCGCAAAATAATGATTCCTCCACCTGACATCTGGGACCCACCGGAAGGGCCTCTGTATTTCGAGAAAATAACGTGCCCCCCGCTGACATGTCGGACCCACCAGCTATCTTCGCACGCAAGGAAGTGCCTCCTTATTACGCACAAAAAAATGAATACTCCCCCTGCCAGCTAGAACCCAGCATAGTGGGAGGCTGACTTGTGGGCCTACCAAGTTGACGGGGACGGAGGGCTTTGTCAACTTAGTCAATATGAACGATTCTAGCTCCTCTTACCGTACGATGTTCATCCAACGGCAGTAGTGCTTCTTCAACCTCTAGTCTTCTTGCTCCAGCCGCCCAAACAAGCGCCGGTCGTGCCGCGTGCTCCTGCCTCCCATGGCCGGCTGTGATGCCGCGGAGGCCTCACCGCCCCCTACTACTCCCACCGCTGGCCAGGCCATCCCTCTACTCACCCACACCCCCTGTTATTCTACGGCGACAACAGCCTCACACCGCAGCTGAACAAGTGAACCCTCGTACTCCTCTTCGCGTGGGCATCCACTGCTGCGTCTTCCCCGGCTCCGAGTCGTCCCCTTCCTAGTCCTCGTCGTCGTCCACCGTCGTGGTGCTCTCGGCGCAGCGTGGTCAACATGGTCAAGGAACGACTTCCATCGGACGTGGACTGTACGTGGAGAGGCTGACAGTTGGGTCCACGGCCGCAGTAAGGAAGTGCCTCCTTATTACGCGCAAAATAACGATTCCTCCACCTGACAGCGGGGACCCACCAGACGGGCCACCGTATTTCGTGAAAAAATGTTTCCCCCTGACTGCTGGGACCCACCAGCTAGATCTTCGCACGCAAGGAAGTGCGTCCGGGCAAAAAAAAACGATTCGCCCCCTGACTGTTGGGACCCACCAGCTACATCTTCGCACGCAAGGAAGTGCGTCCGGGCAAAAAAACGATTCGCCCCCCTGACTGCTGGGACCCACCAGCTACATCTTCGCATGCAAGGAAGTGCCTGACAGTCGGGACCCACCTGGTCGAAGCGTACGTAGCGTTGTCATTCTGGTCGCGAACGTGTACGTATATATATACTGGTGGATGTAGAGGCACGCACGTGTCGTAGTAGAGGCGCGTACGTGTCGTAGTAGAGGCGCGCACGTAGCATGTACACGTACGTACAGTGGCCAGGGTGCAAGAAAGAAAATACGGAAAACGTGTGTGTACATACGGGCGGGGTCTCGAACGCCTACTCGCGCATACGTACGGCCAGGGCTCGTGTACATGGCTGGGTCGGAACGGAGAAACAGTGTCATCGTCGTGTTCATGGGGAGGCAACGGAATGCGTCGTGTTCATGGGGAGGCAACGGAATGCGTCGTGTTCATGGGGAGGCAACGGAATGCGTCGTGTTCATCGAGAGGCAACGGAACGCGTGGGAGCCAACCGGCTGGGTCGGAACGGAATGCGTGGTCGTGTTCATCGGGAGGGCTTGGACGGAACAGGCGATGGAAACGAGGCCTGGCGTACCGCAAAACGAGGAAACGGACCTCCTACGGTCGAAACGGGGGTCCTGTTGAT